>NC_092519.1:15524590-15532090 GCF_047511675.1 Marmota flaviventris
GTTAAACTGGACAAACATTTGCCTACGGAGGGAGCCGGGCAAGCGGCTATGGGCACAGGTCAAGAGGGGTCCGTCGCCCAGACCCGGGGGGAGGAAGGACAGTCCACTTTGGGAGGCTGGACCCACAGCCTCCTGGCCTCCGGGAAGGACTTCTGAGCTGCGCGGAGGATTTTCAACTGGAGACCAGCACAGTCGTCTGTCGGAGGATCCCATCAGCTCTGGCCCAGGAGAGAGTGGACACTGAGACGTGCGTTTAATTGGAAGAGTCGCTGCAGATGGAAAAGTTTATCTGGGGCTCACGGTGTCTGAGGTCCAGTCCCTGGTGGCCGACTCCATGGCTGTGGCCCAAGGGGAGCAGAACAAAATGGTGGCAGGGCCTGGAGGAGGAGAGCAGCTCAGGACAGGGCACCAGGGAGCAGAGAGAGCTCTGCTCACCAGGGACAGGACAGAGACCCCAAAGGCACAGCCCAGGGACCCCCTCCTCCAGCCACACCCCACCTGCTGCAGCCACCACCCAGTGAGTCCATTCAAGTGGATTAATCTGGATGAAGGAGACTGCACCATGCGTTGGTGCTGATGGTCACGTAGAAATCATATGATGAGAAGATAAATCATCTTACACAGAAATTGTGATATTGGAGGGGAGCATCTCCAAGCCCTGGTCCTCCCTACATGCACAGCACGAGGCTTGCAGAAGCTACCCCAGGACCTTAGCATGGCATCAGTACAAGTCTCGAGGAGCTGATTCGCACGACCATGGCAGGGTGCAGTTCCTCTTGTGAACTAGTGATCGCTGCGGTGCTCACATCATCCAAGACTTAGAGGGTTGCACAGAGCTGTCAAAACTCCTCCTCGTCCCCTGTCACCCTTTATGAGTTTTTCCAAGTCACCTCTGTGACGTCTTTACCCTGCTGTTCCTGGCATTTGCTGGGAGACCTCCTCTTCCTGGTGCCCGAAGCCTGAGGCTGGGGGTCAGGGTGGGCATGTCCCTCTAGCTGGGGTCACAGCCTGATTCTCACCTGCAGGTGCACGTCCTTCTCATCAGCCAACAGCGTGGAACGTCACAGGGCCACACGGTCCTGCTCGGCCCCAGCCCCGGAGCAGGTCTTCCAATGCACTCTCGTCCTCCTCTTGGCCAGGGCCTCCTTCCTAAGGGGGCCGGGTGGTGGTCAGGAGGCTGAGGGAGGAGGTCTCTAGTTCTGGAGGCTGAGGGAGGAGGTCACAAGTTCTGGAGGCTGAAGGAGGAGGTCACAAGTTCTAGAGGCTGAAGGAGGAGGTCACAAGTTCCAGGTCAGCCTGGGCAACTTAGGGAGGCTCTGAATCAAAATAAAAATGGTAAACAGGGCTGGGGAGGTACTCCCCTCAGTACCCCCCGCCAAAAACGAATGGAACCGAGTCACAAGTCACTTGCAGCCTGTTTGCAAACCCTGGTCAGGTGACGCAGGAGGCAGGATCGGCCTCATCCTGCCATCTGCTCTCCGTGTGCAGAACGCAGGGCGAGAACGGGTGGAGAGTCCCACTCAGAGGCTCAATAGCTAAGTTTGGGCGCCACAGCAAAATCGGGGACCTCAGCTGGGTGTGTGACTTTCCTTCCCCTCCCCCGGGTCCCCATCTGCCTTCTCTCCCAGGGCGATGACCTGTCCACCCATAACCAGCCCGTCCACTCCTGGGGCTGCTGGTCCCTCCTGAGTGGGCAGGGCTTTCTGGGAATCCAGGGGCCACTTTGCCGTCACCAATAAACAGGAGCGCTCTGGGAACCATGCCCCGTGGCTGGGACCATCTGTGCAAGACCTTGGGAGCTCATCAGCGGGTGCACAACAGGAAGTGCCCCACACTTTGCACAATTCCTGCAGAGACTCAGGCATTAAAGCACCGAGCAGCCGTCGCCCCGTGGGTGCCCTTAGGCCCCAGACCCGGGCTCTTCTATTTAATGTCTGTAAAACGGCTTCAGGTCGCTGCGGATAGATCACACGTGTCCTGAAGCCCAGCTGCACCTGCAGAGGCCCTGCCCCTCGGAGCTCCTGGTCCCAACGGCGTCCTTGGAGTCTGTTGTCTTGACGTGTTTTTAGGGCTCCCTTGTCCTGTGTGCAATGCCTGGTGTCACTCATCAGGGGACAATCAAGGGTGATTGAGGGGAGGCAAGAGTCTGCGGAGGCCTGGGCCGTCTGGGAGCAGAAAAAGAGGTGCATCTTGAAGAGTTTGCAGAAGGCAAGACACACGTCCACCCCGGGAGACCACCTGCAGGCACCACCTGCTGACCAACCCCAAATACTCAGGTCCTCATAAAACACGAGGGTTGCACAGAGCAGGTGAACTCATCCAAGCTCCTCTCTAGGTCACCTAGGACCTAATGCAGGGCCAAGGCTTCACCGATAAGGATCGTTCTGCGTTATTCACATAAGGAAGGATGTCTACAGGTTCCGGGCCGATATAATTAAAAAATATCTATTTTCAATCCGCTGTTAGTTGCATTCGTAAATGTGCCGACTGTCAGAACCGAGCGTCGGCTGTACTTGGGACTGGCTGTACCTGTAGCTAAACGGGAATTCAAAAGCACCTTGCATTGGTGCAACATAGTGACCTACGGTGGTCACTGTGCCACAGCTGTCCCTGCCCGTGACATGATCAGATCGATCTCCCCAGGGTCTGAACAGAGCGGCTAATGGTTTTCTGAGAGATTCAATATCATCAACTGGTGGTGGTTGACTTTATTTATTTTTATTTTTATTTTACTTTATTCTATTCTATTCTATTTTATCTTTTGTCTAATGAGAAGGAAGGCTTTTCTCCCGTTAGGTAAAAATAGCAGGAAATACACATTTATCACGGTTTGGTAGCTTTGGGGAAGCTCAGAACATTATTATTCCAAATCCATTATTCCACACCTCAGAGTTAGGTTGCAAGGACTATTTCAAGGTCTAGATGTCGGTCGGACTCGGAAACGGGAAGACTTCGTCCGTGATCTGTCCGTTCCTTCTGCCTGGGTTTGCATGTGTGAGATTTAATATAAAATACCATTTTTTCCCCTATCGCCTTTGCATTAACCAGCGATGCAGATCCTTAATTAACCAGCTCCCCTCGATTACGATTCCAGAGACTTCCACCAGGAAAAGCCGCATCAGGTATTCATTTCGTCTTTCCCGAGAGAAAGTAATTAGGAAAAAAAAGAAAGATTAGCGCCCTGGATTGATTGCCAAAGCCCCCTGAACAGAGAGGTCTGGAAGCAATTTGTAGATCAGAGTTCCAAAGCCCAATACTTGAAAATTCTGGACGTTGATAGAATAGTGATCAGATACCGCATTCCACCCGTGTGTGTGTGTGTGTGTGTGTGTGTGTGTGTGTGTGTGTGATCAGCATCTGTTTCTCTTTCCCCACGAAGTTTTAAAAAAAGATCTGATCTTGGCTTGCTTATCAGGGCAGAATATTCTGCTTACCTTTCAGTTTAGCATTATGTGACATACATACAAATAAAAACTCTGGATACGCTCTTCCAGGCATGTTTTATATAGCTGGACTCCATCTTTAAACACCTGCATTTATTCTATGAGTTTATCCAAGAGCACTTCGATTTTTTCCTACTATATTTTGGTGTCTTTCAACCACTGAAATCATGCTCTGAATCCTTCAAGCAAACTAGAATCAAGCATCAAAGTAAAGAAGAAATCATGCCATGGCTGTAAGAACTTGATAAAGAAAATGTGGTTTACATTCACAATGGAATATTACTCAGCTATGAAGAAGAATGGCTTTGTGACATTTGTCAGTAAATGGATGATCTGGAGACTATCACACTAAGTGAAATAAGCCAAAAATCAATGGTTTTGTCTGATATATGGATGCTAATCCACAACAAGGATGGGGGTGGGGGAAAAATACAAGTTCACTGAATTAGACAAAGGGGAATGATGGGAAAGGAGGGGAGATAGAAATAGAAAAGATAGTGAAATTAATGTAATGTAATTTTCCTATATACATATATGAATATACTACCGTGAATTGCACCATCGTGTATATCCACAATAATGAGATTCTAATTAGAATAAGGCTGAGTCCATGCTTGCATAAATATATCAGAATAGATTCTACTGTCATGTATAACTAAAAAGAACAAATAAAAATAAAAACGAAGAAATAAGAAAGAATAAGAGCTGATCTCACAGGAGGAAGGTCGGAGGTCTGCCCGTTTACCACACGTCAGACTTCATCACGTTTGCATTTTTACACAGGGATCCACTTGAGGACTGTACTCTCCCCATTTATTCTTTTAAATGCCTGCATCATATTTTACGGGAAGCAGGTATCAGGATTTACTTACCCATGATTCTGAGCAGACATTTACATCACTTCCAAATTATTGACACTACAAGCCAGCATGCAATTAGTATTCTTGTCATATTGCATGCACCACAACCAAAATTAAAGTATGGTTTCAGAGCTGAGAGGCACCATTTTCCCATTAACGGCTTTTGTTCTCCAGATTTTTATTAGTGTGTGTGTGTGTGTGTGTGTGTGTGTGTGTGTGTGGTCCTCACACGGATTTGCAGGCGTTTGGTCCACACTATTGATATATTTTCCCCTTCTCCATCTCGGCTGCGTCTCCACAGGTCTCCTTGAGTGTTCCTCCAAGATGGCGGCTGACTCCCTTCCCAATGGGATGGATCCAAGGAAAGAGCAAGACAGACACCATGATCTCTTTTATGCTGGAGACCTGGGGGTCATGAACCATTTCTGTAATAGCAAGAGCCTTCTCCAGGTCCAACAAACCAACCCCAGCCCCATGTGAAACACAGCCACCGACTGGGAGTCCCCGTTAGAGCCACCGTCACAATGCACAACCAATACTTTTATTTCTCGTCCTGCAGCCAAAGGCAGACCATTTTATAAATTCCAATTTTCCGTTCCATAGGGTCTGGGGATCTCCTTTTATAGCTTGATGCCATCCCCCGTCGGAGCCACCCCGTGTCCCAGCATGGTGGCCGTCAGAAACGTGCTCACCCAGATAAACACCAGGGCGACCCCCAACAGCTGTCCCTTAATTCATTTTTTCCCCTTTCTTTTCGAAGCAGAACCCTGTTTGCAGTCTGACAATCTAATTTTCCTTCTCCTCCACTGTTAATCCTCCCACTTAAGTGGAAAATGATTTCCCCGCGTCCGTTCCAAATGTTTCTGTCAAAGGGCCCCGAGATCCCACACCATCTGCTCGGTCCTCGACGGGGACCGCGTGCTGAATACCGTCAGAAATCTGGATCAGTGCATCCCGTTCCTCTGGCCTGGTCTCATCCACTTGTAAGAACTGTGTGTGTCTTTGGAAAATTGAGCTGAGGAGGGTGACCTTAAGGACCAGGGTTACAGTCTCTTGGGCCTGCACCGCTTATCAGGGAGGTTACGACAGCAATTAACTGCACAACTCAGATGCTCAAGATGCCTCAGAGGCCAGAGCCCGCGGGAGATCCATTTTCTTTTAGGATTGCAGTACGGAGCGCCAAGCCAGCCGAGAAATCTGCTGATGTGAAACAGATAAATTTCTAGGAGGGAGATGGACCCGGGAGAAGAAATCATGCCATGTATCTAGTAAGAACTAGATAAAGAAAAGGTAGCTTATATCCACCGTGGAATATTACTCAGCTAGGAAGAAGAATGACTTTATGACAGTCACTGGTCAAAGCCAAATGGCGGGTTTGCTTTTTGCCACTAGGATGACATCTCCAACTAGAAGACAGGCTCTTTAGGCTCCTTGGATATTACACGTAACTGGAGCGAGTGCCTAGGTCCAGAGCTGCTCTCCTATGATGGGATTGTCTCTGTGGGATGGAACCCAGCAGCCGCTTCCCTAGACCCAGTAGGATCCAGGTTCAAAGCAGGCTGCTGCTTTGGCTGTGGCTGACTGTGGGTAACAATAGTCTTCTGTTTCTGACCCTGGGTTCTTGTCTCTTTGGCTACCATCTTTGATGCTGTGGCTGGCTAATTTGCCAGTCGGACACTAGGGTCCAATTTTAGACTCTTCAGTTTTTCCCAAACGATGCCCACTGAAGAGCAGGGACAAATAATATTGGGGCTAATGACTGTGATATTTTATAGTCTCATAATTGTTTTTTGGAGGATGCCAGGGATTGAACTCAGGGACCCTCAATCCCAAAGCCACATCCCAGCCCTATTTTGCACTTTATTTAGAGACAGGGTCTCCCTGAGCTCCCTTTGGCTGAGGCTGGCTTTGAACTCACGATCCTCCTGCCTCAGCCTTCAGAGCCACTGGGATGACAGGTGTGCACCTCGTTGCCTGGCTTCATGACTCTGGATGTTAGTGAGCCTCTTCAAGAGGACCCAAGTCTTGGTGAGAGGTGGTGCAGGGGTAGGGAAGGGAAGTAGAGAAGATGGTTGGCAGGAAAAGTTCAAGGGGAGGAAAGAGAGTACAGAGCGAGGTTTCATGTATCAACTACTATTTTTACCGACCAATTGGTTTCAAACTTTTTCTGAGTTTTTCTGAGGTTTCCAGGAAAAGTTTAGCTTGACCCACAGCTTCAGAGGTTCAGTCCATGGTTGGCCGACTCCATGGCTCTGGCCCAAGGGGAGGCAGAACAAGATGGCGGCAGGGCCTGGAGGAGGAGAGCAGCTCAGGACAGGGCACCAGGGAGCAGAGAGAGCTCTGCTCACAGGGACAGGAGAGAGACCCCAAAGGCACAGCCCAGGGACCCCTCCTCCAGCCACACCCCACCTGCCGCAGTCACCACCCAGTGAGTCCATCCAAGTGGATTAATCCACTATTTGGTTACACCTCTCCTAACCCAATTCTGTCACCTGTGGACATTCCTGCAGGGTCTCTCACATGAGCTTTTGGTGACACCTTCTATCTAAACCACAGCAATGGCCAATGGTCTTGTTTGGATACTACTGAGATGGGACATTTGGGGAGCTGATTACACCAATAGGGATCTGTCCCCATGAATGAGATCATGGGATGTGAAAGGTCTTGGGGAATCATGGGATGTGAAAGGGCTTGGGAGCTTGAGATCAGTCCTCTCTGCTCTGGGCCTTCCACCATCTGTGCACCCACAGCTTCCTCTTTCCCTCCAGAGGGTGCAGCCGTGGGGCGCCATCTTGGATTTGGAAAGATGTTCTCCCTGGATGGAGACCCTTGGCTCCCTTGATCTTGAACCCCCCCCCCCCCCCCGCCCCATTGGCCTCCAGAGCTGCGAGAAGCAGATCCTAGTATTTACTCCCTGTCGAAGGCACTGGGGTCCCCAGGATGGCGCTAGGCTGAATGGACAGGTCCCCTGAATTCCAGTCCAACTCCCTACACCCTCCAAAAGTCCCCTCCACCTTGTGACCTCGGCCAGCGCTGGAGAAACCAGCACAGTCCAATTCTAATTTCCTGTTTTCCTGGACACATCTCTCACCCATCCCTGACTGTCCCCTAAGCACCTAATAAGTCCCAACACCAAAGGGCATTAATACTTAAAATCCACGAATGAGCCAACGCACTGTCTCCTCTGCAACCAACCA
>NC_092519.1:15537090-15564590 GCF_047511675.1 Marmota flaviventris
TCAATATTCGAGAGCTTCAGAAAAGAAAAAAAATCAGATTCCTATCGACTTAGGATCTCGTTTCTTTTCTGAATCTCCCCAATATCTCGGAGGCTTTCAGGAGCACGATTTGTCTTGGTCTCTGGGGGCACCCCCTGGCTGCAGACTCCCTGGGGCCCTTTAAGAGGGAGCCTCTGTCCCTGGTGCCTGGGTTTGGAGCCCTGCATCGCCCAGGCCCAGGGAGGACGGCCCTTTTGCACAAAGCTGTCTTCCTTTGTGGCTGTGGAATGCCTGGAATTCCCCACATTCCTAGGGACGGTGAATAATGCAGGACGGAGTCAAAAATAAAGGCTGTCCAGGGCTCGGGAAATGCACTGGGGACCGGGGCCGGCAGATGCCCCTGCGTCCTCAATGGAGCCTGTTGTTGGTGGCCCCGTTCCCCTCCCCCAGCCCGGCCCTGCCTCAGAGATGTGCCTAAATATAGCAGATCGTTGGCGGTCACAGTGTCGCTCTTGGGGACACAGGCTATATTCTGCCTGCTGGGCTCCCGTTGGTCGGATTCCACTTGGGTGTCCCCAGGCTCCTGCTTTGGTGGCTGTGGCCGCTGCATCCGGATCAGCGCAGGAGGAACCCGGTCCCCATAACAAAAGGTCCTTCTGGGGCCAGCAAAGGCCCAGGGGTTCACAGGACAGAAAAGTCTGCAGCCAACACAGCCCCCGCCTGGCCGGCCCTGCTCCGTCCTGCCTGCAGGGGACCCCGGTTGGTTTCATTTAACCCTGTCTCTGCCCACCCTGGGGGACTTCAAAACTGGGGCCCAGGGCCACCAGCAAAGCCAGCCCAGCTCCCTCCCCATTCTCCATGCAAATGATCCCCATTATGCAGCCGGCTTCCTGCCCAGGTCCCTGGAGCACAGCTTCCTCCCTCCCAGGGAGTCCAGCCTCATCTGGCGGCTTCTTCCAGACTGAGGGTGACCTGCAGGTGTGCCTGCCAAAGCTGAAATCCAGGTGACCCAGGCCGGCTGCCCTTGAGGGCCGGCCCAAGGTCACCCACCTGCAGAGGAGCATCTCCTTCCATCCAGAGCAGGGGCCTGGGGAGGCGGCCGGGTCCTGCTGCAGATGGAAGCCTTGGAGACTCTGGGGACAGCATGGTAGGGGACACAGGGGACCCCGCAGCTCCCCCCTGCTCTGATGGGCTCCCTGTCTGGCCCCCTCACCTTCTCCTGGGGCCTCCTTGAACATGCCCACGGCGGCTCGGGTGCCTGGCCGTAGTCTACTCAGGATGCATCCTTCTTGGAAGAAATGACATCCGTGACACCGGGGTGTGTGGGAGGTGGGGCAGGTCACCTCACTAACTCCTGAGGTTCTGCAAGCTACTTCAGCAGCTGCCACTTGTCATTCCCCGACAGCCACAGCTTTTCCGAATTTAGAGGGAAAGGCCAGCTTTGCACAGGCTACTCCTCAAAAGGGACAGTGGCTCCCATTTTCTTTTGTTTGGTACCAGGGATTGAACCCAGGGGCACTCGACCCCTGAGCCCCGTCCCCAGCCCTATTTTGCATTTTATTTAGAGACAGGGTCTCCCTGAGCTGCTTAGGGCCTCCCTTTGGTGGAGGCTGGCTTTGAACTCGAGATCCTCCTGCCTCAGCCTCCCAAGGTAATAGGATGACAGGTGAGTGCCACCGTGTCCACCTGTCCTCTATTTTCAAGTTGATGCCAATGTCTTCTTTTTAATACAAAATAAGCTCTAAAGGTTCAAAATGAAGCACGGGACACATTCTATAGGATATCACTGCATGTTGCTTATTTATGTGTTTTTCCATTTCTGCCTCCCCTCGTCCCTACAAAGGACCTGAAGCCACCTACGTAAAGATGGGTGCGATGGAAATGTGCTCAGTGTACAGAGGAGATCTCCTCCCTCACCGTCCTTAAAGCTCACGGCTGAGGCCCCTAAACCCTTCTCTCAGGCCCCATCCCAGGACCCAGGGGGACGAGGATCCTTCCTCCAACCCTAAAATCTGCAAGAACAGGTTCCACTGAGAACCAGGCAGCAGGGGCCAGGGTGACCCAGAGTGGCCATGACGGTGGGGACTGGAGAGTCGGATGTCACCCTGCTGTCGGTCAAAGTCAGGAGGGGGGCCTGGGCGGGGCTCTCTGGAGACTTCCCTGGGACCCCAATAAAACTGAAGCGCAGGAGGGGCACGCTGTCCCTGTCCTGAGAGGACCCCTCTGTCCCTTGAGAGGGTCCCCTTCCCCTTTCCACCCCTTCAATACACTCCTGCCTGTCACTGTGATTGACAGGTCTGACACTCTTTGCTGCCAAGAATCAGGGTTTGGGGCTGGGGTTGTGGCTCAGAGTAGAGCACTTGCCTGGCGTGTGTGTGAGGCCCTGGGTTCGATCCTCAGCACCACATAAAATAAATAAAAACAAAATAAAGATGTCGCATCTATCAACAAGTAAAAAGCACATTAAAAAAAACAAAGAGTCAGGGTTTGAAGAGGGAGGTCTTCACTCTCCCTCAGTCTCCTGGATGGCGCAGAGGCAAGTCCCCTGGTTCAGATTGCTGCCTGGGTCCTTGTGACTTCAAGTGGAATCTGGGCCATCCCTCTGGGCTCCTCTGGAGTCAGGCTTAGGAACTGCCTCAGGGTAGGTCAGAAAATGTCCTTCATCTCCCTCTAGGTTTTAAGACCAGGAAGAAAGAGATGGGGATGAAAGAATGAACAAGGCCTCGGAGCAAATGCCCGGTTATTGAGGAACAGCTCTGCATATTTATAGAGAGGGGGTGGTTTGACAGTTGGCATGGGGTGCTTTTTGATTGGAGGGTAAGGATCAGGTGAGCCAGCAGGGCTAGTCTGATTGGTAGGTAGGATCAGGTGAGCAGCAGGGCTCTGATTGGTGGGTAAGGATCAGGTGAGCAGCAGGGCTCTGATTGGTGGGTAAGGATCAGGTGAGCCAGCAGGGCTCTGATTGGTGGGTAAGGATCAGGTGAGCCAGCAGGGCTAGTCTGATTGGTGGGTAAGGATCATGTGAGCCAGCAGGGCTCACCATTGGAGGGCTCTTCTTGGGGATGGGGAAGTTAGTCTTTGGAGCCGGGAGGACTCCCAACAGGGGAAATGCAGGTGACCTCCTGCCAGGTTCCCTCCTGGTGGCTCAGATGCCAAGGTGCTATATTTAGGGCACGTGCGTCCTCATCTCCATCCACATGAAGGACATTTGAAGGAGCAGGAAGCAAATATCGTAACCAACGGCACCAACATTCCCCTTTCACCCCCTGGATCAGGGACAAAGAGTGAAATTACTCGTCACTTTGTGAGGAGAGGAGATGGAGCAGAACGGGCAGTCACGGGCAGTCACGGTCACTCTGACTGTCCTCGGAGACCAGGTGGCTAAATGGCTTGAGAAGTTGATCTTAGTCCTTGGTTGTCACCATGTCCATCAGCAGGTGGTTTAGTTTTAGGATACTGATGTATATACGGGGCACCAAACCTTTATAAATTTGAATATTCAGACATCAAACTCCACCAGATTTTTAGGGCTGGTTATGGGCTGTTTCCCCCATATTTTTTCTTACTTTCATTTGTTGATTTTGGAAATGAAACTGATCAAAAATTTTTATGGTTTGGATGTCAGGTGTCTCCCAAAAGCTCATGAGTGAGACCATGCATGAATGTTCAGAGGTGAAATGACTGGGTTATGAGAGGTGTAACCCGGTCAGTGGATTAATCCACTTGAATGGACTCACTGGGTGGTGACTGCAGCAGGTGGGGTGTGGCTGGAGGAGGGGGTCCCTTGGCTGTCCCTTTGGGGTCTCTATCCAGTCCCTGGTGAGCAGAGCTGTCTCTGCTCCCTGGTGCCCTGTCCTGAGCTGCTCTCCTCCTCCAGGCCCTGCCGCCATTTTGTTCTGCTCCCCTTGGGCCAGAGCCATGGAGTCGGCCAACCATGGACTGAGACCTTTGCAACTGTGAGACTCAAATAAACTTTTCCTCCCTAAAATTGTTCTTCTTGGGTCTTTTGGTTAGAGTCACACAAAATCTAACTAAAAAAATTGCTCTGTGTAAACGTGAGAGGACAAACAAGGTGGTATGTTTTTTTCTTTTTCATTCAAAACTAAATCTAGTCCTAAAATAACTGATGTGCTTCTTATTCATGGCTTTTACAAAAGAAGGAAGGAAGGAAGAAAGAAAGAAAGAAGAAAGAAAGAAAAAGGGAAAACGAGCCATAAATATACTACTTACAAATTCTCTCCGAGATGAACCAACCCCCAGAAATGTGCATTTGGGGACAGCCATGCTTCTGCCGGCCCCTCAAGAATGCAGAGCAAATCCAAGAGCTTAGGTCAGGATCTCGAAAGCCGCAGCCGAAAGCAAATGAGGCTCTTTCCACCAGGGGTAATCCTCGGGGAGTGGACTCTTCAAAGCACTGAACACAGTCACAAAAAACACCTCCTCTGCTGCATTGTGCCCTGCGGTGACCAACTTCTGTTGACACACGCTGTGTCACTAGAAGGTCCGGGACATCCCTAGCAGAGACAGCGTGTTCTGACCCTCATGGGGCAGGAACCGAAGGAGACGGAAAAGCCGTGTGTGGCTGAAGCATCCTAAATACCCTGAAATGGGTATTTCAACCCGGGAAATGGGAAAATCCATAGAATCAGACTCTATCTGGATCTGCTGTCTCTTTGGGGAGGAAAATCGACCCAGACGGGGTAAGATATGGTGATAATCATTACGTGATAAAAATAGACAACAACCCACACACACCCTTCCTCATTTGTGGCGTATAAAAGGAGAAGTTTTTAACCCACAAGAAGGACTTGTGCCCACCAATATGGCCGCCCAGCGTAAGGGTCCAAATCCATAATCTAGTCGTAATCATTCCAAATCTAACCAAGGGAAATATTCAGAGATGTGGGGAAAATGTTCAGTTTTCACGAGCAATCACTGAGTACTATTTATATTTAGGGAAAAGAAAAACTGGAAAAAAAACAAATGGTCCCCAATGAAGGAATGACGAGGTCCATATGGGATTTGGTGATTGAGTCAGTCTCTTGTGGGGACCAAGGATGGGTGTCTCTCACAAGCTCCCAGATGATATTAGTGGTATTGGTCCGGGATCCCGGTCGAATCAGGTCAATGTGCACTAAGAGGTTCATAAATGGGACTTGGTGGAAGGGAACTGGTTGTCTATGCGCCTAGTGATCAGACTCAATGGCAAACATTAAAAAAATAATCATAAGTTCTGATGGGAAGGTACCAAGTGGTAGAGAAAGTTTGGCAATTCTTCAATAATTGAGAAACAGAATTGCTCACTGTGTCATCTGTTCGGGTCACTATAACTGAATGTCACAGACTAGGAAGAGGAATTGACTGCTTACTGTTCTGGAGACTGGAAGTCCACCATCAAGGTATGGCTGACTCAGGGTCTGCTGAGGGTCCTGTGTTGGTCAGACTCCCATTTCTGTGACAAAGTCCCTGAGGTAAAACAACTTAGGAGGAAGAAAGGTTTGTTTTAAGGAGCCAGGTCCAGTAGCCCCTTTGAGGACACACCCATAATGACCTAATTCCTCTCTCTAGGCTCCACCTCTTAAAGGATCCCCTACTTCTCCGTAACACCAAAACTTTCCAGGTGGCTCAGCGAACTCTTGGGAGAAGTTGAGGATTAGATTTTCAAGTCCACCCTGAGATGACTCCATTTCTAGGCAAATTAAATCTACCCTCGAAGGAAAGAAAATTCATGAAGTTGTGGAAGGTTGTCGGATCAATAGGTGCTTCAAGTTGTTCCTCCTCCTGGCTGTCTGAAAGTCTGATGGACCCTACACGAATTTGTTTTGCTGGAGACATCAACATCCTTTTTAACCTGGTGTTGACAGGTTTGAGAGAGGATCCCAGAAGGCAGGGAGTTTGAAACGAATACTGAGCCGACTGAGAAGAAATATCTTTTTTCTGCTAATCAGCCAGTTGATATCTCTTTTATTGTGGTCTAGATGTCAGGTGTCCCCCAAGAACTCATGTTTAGAGATAAAATGACTGATGATGAGAGCCTTAACCCAGTTAGTGGATTAATCCACTTGGATGGACTCACTGGGTGGTGACTGTAGGCAGGTGGGGTGTGGCTGGAGGAGGGGTTCCCTGGGCTGTGCCTTTGGGGTCTCTGTCCTGTCCCTGGTGAGCAGAGCTCTCTCTGCTCCCTGGTGCCCTGTCCTGAGCTGCTCTCCTCCTCCAGGCCCTGCCGCCATTTTGTTCTGCCTCCCCTTGGGCCAGAGCCATGGAGTCCGCCCACCATGGACTGGACCTCTGAATCCATGAGTCCAAATAAACCATTTCTCATCTAATTCTTCCTCCGAAGTCTTCCTTTGGGGCTTCAGAAGGGAGGTGATATTTGAAGAAGTCTTGAACTGTACCAACCGCAAGTGTCACAACCGCAAGAAAACTTACTAAGACAAGTTTGGACATTCGACCACCATCTCAACTGTCCCCATGGTATTTATAGTCCCTTAGCCCCAATCCACCTTTCGCTTGCATGTAGTAGGAAGCCTCAGACACTGATAAAAATAGCTGCTCTCAGCAAAACGAGGGCGAACATTTCCATGGGAATATTGTCAAAAGAAGAATTCCCCACCCGAGCCCACATTTCTGAACGCAGTTGACGAATTTCCACCGATTTAACGGTTTACATAAAACAAGCCATTCTCCAATAAATTGGGCTAATGAATGAGAAGACAAAAGCAAATAAAAGCAAGAGGAATAAGGCTCGCTGCTATTAGGATATAAGGCCCTGCACAAGATTCTTTTTTCAAAGGCTTTATCAAGAGAACATCTCTCGCTTTATTTCCTCTCTGGGAAAAGAAATGTCAAGATCCCCTTCCATTCAACTTTCCTTGGGTCCTTTATCTCTGGGTGCATTGGGTCTTCTCTGCTGAAGGTTTTGGACACTGGGTCCACTGGAAGTGAAGGGCCCATCTGGCCCCCCACTTGGAGTTATAAATAAAGTTTTATTGACAAAGTGTGTCACCCGCTCATTATCCACATCTGCATTTATAGCGCCATGACAGAGTCGAGTGATTCCTGCCGACCTCAGAAAAGCCTGAAATATCTTCTATCTGAATCTTTTGGAGAAGTTTGCCAATGTGCCCTGGAGTAATGTGAATGAACCCATTTCTGCATCTGGCAAAATAGAGAGTTCAAATGCCTAATAATAATAATAATAATAATAATAATAATAATAATTATAATTATAATAATAATAATAAAGAATATCAGATCCACCTCTGATATAACACACACAAACACAGAGCCATCTATTGAGTTTTTTTTTTTTCTTCTCTTTGAAGACCAATTCCATAGTCTCTTTTGAGCACCTTCCAAATGCCGGATGATGGTTGGGAAGGTTCGTCAATGGCTTTGGCTCATAATATGGTCTAAATGGAGGAAGCAAAGTATCTACTAAGTGGAGTTTCAGAAATGCCTGGAAATAGATATCCACAAAGTTCTATTCTGATGAGTTCATGGGAAATATCACAAGTAGCAGTATGGGATTCAGAAAGGAGGTGATATTCCAAGAAGTCTTCAGAAGGGAGGTGATATTCCAAGAAGTCTCCAGAAGGGAGGTGATATTCCAAGAAGTGTACCAAATGCATATTAAGGAACAGATTCCAGGGCACCCAGAATGGAAATGAGCCAACCTGAGGAGTGAGAAGTAGACCAGTCAAGTGGGTCTCTGGAGCAGAACAGGGTTTCTGGGTCACCTCCTTGGGTTGGTGACATGTCCCCAAGCTCTGAGCCTGACATAGGTGAGAAGCTTAGGAAATACGACAGTCGGAGCTGAGCTGCAGAGGCCACAGAACTGAGATCCCAAGTCCCAGGAGTTTCCGTAGAACCACGGGGGACTTTGGGAAGGTTCAGCACAGATCACGTGGAATGATCTCCTTGCCCATATGACTGGGTTGGACTGAAAGGGTGGACAGATGGGGGTCTGGGGACTCCACCCGGGGGTCTCCTGCACCCCTCCATGATTTTCGCCATGAAACACTAGATCGTCATGGTCTTTTCCTCGTCATTGGACACCTACTGAGAGACTCCCTTTCATTTAGCCCTTGTGTTCAAATTGGCCAAGAAGTCCAAGAGGATGTGAGCCTTGTTCATGTTCTGAATGACTCTGGAGACGCTGCTCCTAACTCCTCGGGCGCGTAGGAACGCTGTGAATGAAGGGGTAGTGTGACACGTCATCTGGAAGGAAAGGACTCCCCTGACAGCCCACAAGCCTACACTACTCCTGCTTTCCTCCTTGCCTCTCCAAGGACACATTTTGTACAGTGCACTTCTATGAGAAATGAGCTGGTGATGGATGTTGAACTTCAGTAGACACCCAGATGGTCAGATGTGAGTCCCTCAGTAGACACCCAGGTGGTCAGACATGGATCCCTCAGTAGACACCTAGGTGGTCAGACATGGGTCCCTCAGTAGATACCCAGGTGGTCAGACGTGGGTCCCTCAGTAGATACTCAGGTAGTAAGATGTGGGTCACTCAGTAGATATTCAGGTAGTCAGGTATGAGTCCCTCAGTAGATACCCAGGTAGTAGACAGGGTCCCTCAGGAGACACCCAGGTGGCAAGACATAAAGCCTTCCACAGAAATCCACAGGGTCCGCCGAGGACTCTCAGTGGCTACCCAGGTGGTAAGATAGGGACCCACCACGAGGTTGTAAAGACCCACAAGGTCCTCCCTCCCACATGACCTGCCTGTGTCATCTCCACAGTCCATCTAACATACCTGGTGGGTCTGTGGTTCCTTAATTCTGAAGCAAGCAAACGGCAAAGTCCTCTCTGTGAGGAGCCAGATACTCACCGTGGTGGACGTTGCTGGCCACGGAGTTCCCATCATATCTCCCCAACTCTGCTGTTGCAGAATGTTCCGGTTTGGATACGAAGCATCTCCCAAAGGCTCCTGTGTTGAAGGCGTGGTCTGTTCTATCCATGTTGTCACGAATGACAGCATCTCCTCTTTTTTATGGCTGAATGCTATTCCATTGTGTGTCCTTTTAATGAAGTCCAGACTTTGCTGATTACAACAACGTGAGCATTTCTTAGGGGCAAGAATAAACAACTCAAAGGCTACTACAAATACATTTCCTGTGCTAAGCCAGTTTTCTCTCTAGGAAACTTTAGGATATTGTGGCCATTGTGAATTTCTTTCTCAAAATCATTTGCTTTTGGAGTGTGTGCCTATGTCAGTGCAGAGGGTGCCATCTGGGCTGAGAAAACAAAGACAAGTATCAGAATGTGCTTTTGGTATCAGTGTCCACCAAACGCACATGATTTGAAGACTTTTCCTCTTATTAAGTCAATGTTCTCTGGTATTTTGTGACAGTATCAGAAGGCTAACACAGACTGTAAAATCAGTTCCAATCATCTAAGTATTTCTGACAGGTTTTCCTGTAAATTCTGGGACCTTGCCATTTATGAAGGTATTCTACAAATAATAATAATGATATCAATGTCCCTGACACTTTGACATGCATTGGCTTACCCTTTGTTAAAATGCTAAGGCAGTAAACATCACTGCTACTATTTGGGAACGTTGTTAGATCTGCAAAGCGGTCTTTGAGCACATGTTTCCAAATAGCATGTGATGTTGGTGGAGCTGAGGTTTGTTTACCTTGGACTGCCGACATTTGAGGCAAGATGACCCTTCATTGTGGATGGATATCATGTCCACAGTAGAACACTTATGAGTCTCCCTGTTGTGTCCGCCATCTTTTCTTCAACAAGAACCACTTAGAGGAGGAAGGATTTACTTTTGGATCCTGGTTTCAGAGGAGTCTGGCCATATTTGGCTGGTTCCAAGGCAGAAAGATCATGGTGGAAGGGTCTGGCAAGGCCCAGAGTTCACTGAAAGTCTATGAATGATATTCATGTTATTGGAACTAATATAAGATTCCGTGTTAGTCTTCCATGACTGTAACAAAATACCTGAGAAAGTCAACTTAATGAGAGGAAAGGTTCATTTTAGATCCATTTTGGAAATTTCATGACATAGTGAAATTTCATGACATCTTGAAAGAAAAGAGGTATGTGGGGAGGGAAAGGGGTTGGGGAGAAGATAAATCCTTCTGAGATTTACATCACCAGTGACCTACTTCTTCCAACTATGTTCCACCTCAAAGAAGTGCATTCAACTATCAATTTGATGGATTAACTGACCATTGAGGTCACAGCCCTCATGATCCAGTCACTTCCCAAGAGTCTTACCTCTGAACCTGGCTCCCTTGGGAACCAAACCTTCAACAACTGAGCCTCAAGGGGACATTCCGTGTCCAAACCCATGACTGACTTTTCAAGTGATGGATACGGTGTTTTTCAAGTAAAGTAAACAGCAAAGAGACAAAAAAAAAATATATCACACCGATGCTTGATAAAGGGGTGAGAGATTCCGAGAGTCTGCAAGATGAGAGACCCGTTTGGATCCAGAGTGTCCCCACCGTCTCGCCTGTTAAAGGCTTGGTCACCAGTCTGTGGCACTTCTAGGAGATTAGGGAAACATGAGGAGGCGGAGCCTAGTGAGAGGGGGTGGAGCCTAGTGAGAGGAGGCGGAGCCTAGTGAGAGGAGGCTAGGTCATTGGGGGCGTGGCCTGGAAGCAGAACTCTTTTTATTTTCTTCAGAGTGTCTTTTGCAGAGTCAAAATCTGAAATTTGATGAAGACTAAATGCTCATTTTTTAAAAAATGGAAGTGGGAGGTGTCAGCAGGTCATTTTCTTGGTTCTGACCACTGTGCCTATATTTATGAGACTATCTGCAGTTACTTCCATTATTATGTCGCATGGGGTGGCCGAAGTGAGCATTTTTACCTCATTCTTAGCTGTAAAAAAATAATTAGGTGAGAAAATAATGAAGATATTTGTATGGAAATGGCGAAAGATAAAAGAAGATAAGCTCTCTCCACCTCAGGAAAACCGATCAAAAGGTGACTCGAGTCTTTTTCTAGTTGTTCGAATATATGACATTATGAGATCAGCCACTGAAAACGTCATACGAACAGATAATGCTAAAGCGCTGTCGATAAACCAAAATGCAATTTTAAATAATTTTCCAAAGTCGAGTCATTTGTAGATGAATTTATACAGCTAAGAAAATTTTCTTCTATTTCTACTTTTCTGGGAATTTTTGTTTGTTTTTATTTTTTTGGTACCTTTTTAAAATCAGAAAAAGACAACCCTCTCTAGTTTCTACTTCCCCTCTAAAATGCAATTTAGAAAACATGAGATGATAATTAGAGCTGATTTATTGACCCCTGATTTAGCAAACAGAGTGATTTTTTTCCCTCGCAGTGGACACCAAGGTTGGCCTGACAGCTCCTTCCTTTCAGCTTCTGAAAAATATTTTGCTTTCTTTCCCATCTTCCCGGGGGGGATCGGGCCAGTTGCTTTACCTCCGATTGGCAACCGTGGGTCCCGTGGTTTGCACCAAGATGAAGCCGGATTCTTGCAGAGATCTGGGTACCTGTCTTGTGGTCCTCTGGTGTAAAATACCCTCTGTCTCATTTTCGTTTTCTGATTTTCTTCAGCCTTCTGTTGACACCACTGTTTGCTAAATATTTCAGGTCAATGTAGAGAAGCCAAACTGGAAAACTCCTAAAAAAATTCACTCATGACTTGTGTCATCCTTGCCTCAATCTACAATATCCTTTAAAAATTAGTATCATAATTAAAATTATTTTTCTATTTGAATCTCTAACATGATTTTTTTTTCCGGTTTTATCACATCTAGTTTCATTCCTCAGTGAAGTTTTAAGTTTTTCTAGTGAAGATTTGCATATTTCTCATTCAGGTTTATTTCTACATGTTTTCTGTTAAAATTGCTGTTGGGCTGGGTGCATTTCAGGAAATATTTTTAAATGAGTGTTTTTTTTTTGTATTGTGTAAGGATATGCTTGATTTATTGTACTGATAATTTGTTATTTACTTATTTGCTATAAGTATATGACATATACTTATAATATATATGTATAAAATTTATTTATATATTTATGATATACAGCTATAATCTGTGCATTATTTGTTATAAATATGAATGGAATATGAAATAAATATTGGAATATTATGGAATGCAGCCTGCTTAAATAAAATTAAGGTCATTATCATAAAAGTGGGGGAAGAAAAAGGAAGGTAAAGTTCCTATGCATCGTATCACAATTACATAAGACATAATTATAACGCACTACAGTTATAATGGATCTTTTATTACAATTTTAATGACTTCGGATTAAAGCACGTTTTGAAAAATACCTAGTAACCCAAGTTGTGCATCACTCTTTCCTAAAGGTCCCCTGTTCCTTGCCCACCTACTAACCCACCACCCTTCCTATGGTTTACAATCGTGCCTGCCTAGCCTACAACAGGGTACGGCCTGCCCTGCTTCCTGCTTCCTGCTTGGCAACCAGTTATCCCCCTTGCTCCGTCTATCTCAACTCCACCTGGTTTTTCCAATCTCATTTTCTGAGTTCTGCCTGGTCAGGGCTTGCTGAAGGTTAAGTCCCCGAGGGGGGTTATTCTAGTGGCCAAAATGCCCCTCGGTGGTCAAGAGGGATGTTTTGCAGCTGTTGGGTGGGTGGGCCGGGTGGGTGTGGATGGTTTCCCAAGGCCCCAACACCATGAGCAAGAGACACGGTCACAACCTGCTACGCAAAGAAAAAAAATACAGTAAGAGTATGAAATGATTTTCAGGGTATACCCGTATTTGGTAAAAATACAGAAGTGTCTATATATAAATAAGAACTTCCCCCAAATATCAAAGCTTTCTCCAAGTTGCCTTTGTATGATTTTAATCCACTTGTGCGCTTTGTGGGATTGCAAAAATTTCTTAAAATGTGTATTATTTTTATGGTAAGATACATCCCTTTGGGGGAAAAATATATATATATATATATATATATATATATATATATATATATATATATATATATATATATATATATATATATATATATCTTCCCCAAACATTTTCTCAACTGGCTCTTTCTCATGATATTTGAAGAATTCACTTTCCATGTTTTTTTTTTTTTAATTTTTTTTTTAGTCGTATGTGGACTCAATGCCTTTATTTATTTTTATGAGGTGCTAGGATGGAACCCCATGCCTCACACTTAGGAGGCAAGTGCTCTACCACTGAGCCGCAACCCCAGCTCCTCAAGTTCTATTTTTAGTGAACAGGAGGGAAAAAAAAATGCAATGAATTCATTAAATTGCATAGAAGGTAAAAAAAGAGCATTTTGCTTTCCCATGAGGTGGATTAAATTTTAACACCTTGGAGACTGTTTTAATCTGTTGAGAGCCGCAGCTGGCTCAGTGACGCTGCCCCTGCCGGTGGCCCCAGAAAACTTCCAGCTGATTGGCTCCTCTGCGGTGACGCTCATTGGGCTGTTTCCCTGCCCTTTCAGACCACGGAGCTGCTCATTGGGGGACTCTTTTGGCTCCGCCCACCAGCAAACCTCCAGCTGATTGGCTCCTCTGCGGTGACGCTCATTGGGCTGTTTCCCTGCCCTTTCAGACCACGGAGCTGCTCATTGGGGGACTCTTTTGGCTCCGCCCACGCGACCCGGAAGTCTGCCTCAAGAGCTGGGGGAAAAATTGAAAATGACCTGAGAGTTCCGGTGGAGTGCTCGCCGGAAGTGCTGGTGGTGGCATGGTGGCGGTTGAGCTCTCCGGACATTCTTGGAGAGCTTGTGTGGTGCAGCATGCAGCGTGTGTGCTAAAAATAATGTTCGTTCCTGCTTGACAAATGGCTCTTGAATTGTGCCCAGCCAGACTGCAGCATTAATGGCTTCATCTTGCTGCCACCAAAGTGCCACAAAAGAACAATCTAGGGGAGGAAAAATTCATCGGAGGCTCCTGGTGTCCGAGGTCCAGTCCCTGGTGGCCGACTCCATGGCTCTGGCCCAAGGGGAGCAGAACAAGATGGCGGCAGGGCCTGGAGGAGGAGAGCAGCTCAGGACAGGGCACCAGGGAGCAGAGAGAGCTCTGCTCACCAGGGACAGGACAGAGACCCCAAAGGCACAGCCCAGGGACCCCTTCCTCCAGCCACACCCCACCTGCTGCAGTCACCACCCAGTGAGTCCATCCAAGTGGATTAATCCACTTTCAGTCTACACCTCTCACAACCCAATCACTTCACCTATACTTCCCTATTGCCATCTGCGCTCCCAAGTTAACTGGGGCTCTGGACGGTTCTGACGGGCAGGCCTGACCGACCCCTCTGCCATTTCTCCTGGTGGCCGTGCCCCTGTCCCCCAATTCCTCTCTGGCCCTCTGTGACGCCCCTTGCTGGTAGCACCCATCTTCCATTTCATGCAGAGATGGACATCGTCACGGCCACCTTCCTGGGTTCCTCCCGTCTCTGGTGACATAATCTCTCTTCCCCTTTATGCTCCTCCCTTCAAAACTGTGCATCTTCAAGGGGACTTGATCATGACCTTCCACACTCGAACTTCAGAAGGTCTTCGAGGTCTTATGTCTATTTTTTTTTCCTGGGCATCTATTAAGATGGAAACTTAAAACCTTCTTTTAAAAATAGTTTCATTGGACTTTATTGAAACTTTCCTGGATGATGGAATCTGGACCTACCAGCGGTCCAGCATGGTATTTCCATGGTGCACAGGGTGTGCACTGACCAAATCCCGCCTCTCTTTTCCCAGGGACCCTTCCCGGCCCCCCGGCACCCACTCTCCCACTTTGAGGCTGAACATTTCCATTTCTGTGTCTCTCTTTCTCTGTAATTTTCTCTTTACATCATGTCCTCCCGTTCCATCTACCTTCCCACAAAAAAGCACAATTTCATCCCTCTTTTTAGTGATGCCTTAGAAATATGCAGCATAGTAGGGTCTTTTCTTGCACATCCGCACATGCACACAACAGAGTAATTTGGATCCCTTTTCCTTACAGCGATTCCGGTGTGCACAGACCTCGTTTTCTTGATCCATTCATCCCCTGATGGACACCCACGCTGGCTGGACATCTCACTTACTGTGATAAATGCGGACATGCAGGTGTCTCTGTGAAACACAGGCTCCTTTTCTTTGCCTATGGCCCCAGGGGTTGGGTAGCCGCATTCCACGGTCCTCTATTATGAGGGAAATCTGTTCTTTTTTCTTTGGAGAAATGTCTGTTCCAATCATTGGCCCATTTTAAAATCAGGTTGTTTACTGTACTATTACATTTCCAGATTTCTTTGCATATTCCAGATAGAGTCTCGACTTTGTTTTTTCTTTCTAAAATGAGTTGTTTTGAGCATTTTAAAGGGGTTAAACATTGCAAAATGAGCCTTCTGTGTTCACACAACGAAGTTTGTGTTCGCATTTTTTTTAAGCTATGTTTGTTTGCAGAGCCATTCTGGGCTCCCCCGGATCCTGGACAACCAGTGTATTGGGGGTGTTTGCCAATTGGGGACATAGAAATCGGTTGACTGGGGTCTGAGGAGGGATTTCCACCGTAATTTCAGGTTGGTTGGCAACAGGGTTTGGGATTAGACGTTTGTGGTTGTGCATGAAGAGATTTGAAGTAATCTCGAGCATTATTGGAGCCTTAGACTTGAGAGGTCTGTGTTTGGGATCCAATGCGACAGGAATCTGTAGAAGGGAGGGGATCTGGGCTCCTAGATCAACCCGCACCTGACAGCTCCTTTCGGGTCACGTCTCCTGAATTGCATCTTAATTCTGCAAGACAGATGCAGGTGCCAAACAGAGAAGGGATCACAGAATCACCCTGGCTGGGCTTCGTCCCCACCTTCCCTCTAGGGTGCTGCCCTGAAGGACGCTCAATGGTGTGGCCAGCTTTGCTCGGGCCACCGCACACTCTCTGCTCTCTGCTGCCCGGTCCGTAGCCTTCAAGAACCGAGGCTAAAAATAAAGTCGCACCAAGATTCAATCACGACTGTTCTTTTATTTAAAGCTCTGGACAATTACTGAGGAGAAAAAAAAAAAAAGACCCCCCCCGGGGGGGGGATAAAAAATAGAGATTAGGAAAATTGAATAAGGAAGGGATTCTGTGCCATCCATCACGGGGTGCGGGGCGCTGTGCGGTTTTGAATTTTAATAATGAGTCAGAGGGTCGTTAGGATGCTCACCGAGTCTGAGGATCCCCAAGAATTATTCCCGTCTGGGCATTTTCATAAGCGCCTCGAAGATTAAATTGATGTTTAAATATACCTTTCCGGAGCGGAGATGATTTCCTCTATTTCCACCAAAATGATGATGGTTGTCTAATTAACGCCAGCCAATGACCGCGGTCCTCACCAGTCCTTGGAAAACGCTCCAAAACGATGCAGGTGGTTAATTGGGTCACAGCCGAGTAACAAGTTGCATGTCCAAAGAGTATTTAAATACTGACAAGGGTCTCATGCATATGCATGTGCCGGAAAAGGTCAAGATGTGTCATCGTAGGACATCAAGCGTTTGCAGAAACATGAGCAAGTGTGGGGGTGCCCACTCCCGCCTCACAAGTCAGGAAAAGCACAGAGACGAGGTACATACTGAGCCCAGGGTGAGGGTGTATATCACCTCCCCAAAGCCAATATTAATGCCTTCATCGATTCATCCACACCTTAAAATGAAACTGATCATCAACTATTATAAACCTCTCATTAGCATGAGACTTGATTCCGGGTGAGGCCAGAGTCACAGATTGGTTGGGTGGTGTCTTTGCAGTTGGCATGTGCCCCAGCTTGGATGATGGGTGTCCCTTGGAGCCCTGTGAGTTGAGGGCTTAGTCACCATTGTGGTCCCTTGGGAGGCAGAGAAACCTCGAGGAGCTAGCTAAGGGCTGGTGGGAAGGATCTGGCCCCCTAGGGACACATTCTCAAAGGGGCTTGTGGGACCCCAGTCTCTCCAACATCGTGAGAGAAAATAAACCTTTTATCTTTATAAGTTGACTGTCTCAGGTGTTTCTTACAGTCATGGAAAACTGGCTAATACAAAGAGGAAGGGTATTGGACAGGAATCCTCCTCTTGTCTACCTTGTGAATTCTGGAGACAGGAGCCTGTGCCTCTCCCTGAAGACAAGCTGGAGGGCCCGGGGCTGTCTGCTCCTCCTCCCAAACTCACTGAGTTGCTTAGCGCCTCATTATTGCTGAGGGTGGCCTCCAACTCACGATCCTCCTTCCTCAGCCTCCCGACCTGCTGCGATTGCAGGCATGCGTAGAAAAACTTTGCTGAGCCTCCTATTGCACCTGCGGAGAAATATCTGGGTGGGGTGAGCTGAGCTAGAAACGTAGACACAGAGGAGGGGGATCTGCAGCCATTCCAAGAATCGGGACTTAATTCTAGACCAATTGGATGTAACCAAAGCTTCTCAGCAGAGGGAAAAAAATCCTATTCCAGGACACATGCATTTGGGGGAGCTGTGTCTGTGGCTACGTGAGTGAGTTACCAGGATGGAGTTGGGAAGAACAGCAGTCACCCAGGACAGGGACAGGGATGATCAAGGACCTGTATGTGAGCAGCTCCTAGTACCAAAGCGCATAAGCCGGACGGCTCTCGGGACCTCAGAGTTCCTATGTCCTCCCGGTTCCCTTCTAGGGAAGGCTGTCCAGGTGGATTTTATTTACTTATTTTCTGGAAAAAAAACATTTCTTTTGACTCAGATAAAATGAGCCTCACCACTCCTCGTGCCATTGCATGAGCTGAATTCAGGCACGGGGGCTGTTTCTCTCCAGGGGGACACAGACAATCCCACAGAGGACCAGCTCCAACTCTGTCCAGGATGGATTAAGAACCATCCATCCTTCCGTCCGTCCATCAATCATAAAAACTCTGTGTCGTCTTGTTGGAGCACCCGCAACTTAGGAACCAAGCCCAAAAGTACGAAGCTCTCCTGGGGTCCCACGTATTGCGAAATGCAGATTTAGCTTTGACTGACCTTCCCTACGGAGACCTGGCCATGGATACATCCAACATGTTCAACTCCTTTTGTATCAATGTGACAAAACGCCTGAGAAAGCAACTTGGAGAAGCAAAGATTTAATTTGGCTCAGGGTTTCATGAACCCAGATGAACCTTTTTTTTATGACGAACCTTTTTTTACTATAATCTTCTAGTCTCAGGTAATCGGTCACAGTCATGGAAAGCCGACTGAGACATCTGCAATGTTGCAATCTGTTTCTCAACGGTATTCCATACTAAGTAGTTAAAAAAAAAAATAGTGCCATCCAGGAGAGAGTCTGCAACGGGGACAACCAGACCACCCCCCCAACATACACCGGGGCTTCCTCACATTTTCTCCTTGGAACATTCTAAGAGTTGGGCAAATTAACATTTGAATGACATTTTATCTCCAGAAATCAGTAAATCCCTAAAGCCTAGAAGCAGAGGAAACCATCGTTTTTTTTTTTTGGTAACAGGAGAGGATGCTCTTCTCTGTCACCACTTGGGATGCAGAAGTAGCTGTGGTCTTTTTTGGGGGGGATGGGGGAGGGAATTGACCTCAGGGGCACTCGACCCCTGAGCCCCGTCCCCAGCCCTATTTTGCATTTGATTTAGAGACAGGGTCTCCCTGAGTTGCTGAGGGCCTCACTTTTGCTGAGGCTGGCTTTGACCTCGCCATCCTCCTGCCTCAGCCTCCCAAGCTGCTGGGCTGACAGGCGTGCCTGCCTCGGTGCTCAGCTTGTAAGTCACATTGTGGAGACTCGTTGTAAAAGGCCTCTGCGGCTTCTTCACCTGGGCACTATTGATGATCGGGGCTGGACAAAATGGGCCCAGCCCCGGCTCCTGGGGGCCGACAGCAAAAGGACATCTCTTGTACTTGGGGACCTCTTTGGGCCACTCCCCCCAATAAACTCCTGCACCCCGCGGAGCCAACCCCCAAAACCAATTGCAACATGAGCCAAGGTTTCCTGGGTCCTCACTCAGGGATCGACAGCTTCCCAAAGGAGGCCCACCATCCAGGGGCGCGATGTCAGCGGCCAGCGGACCCTCCGGTCACCATGCACCATTTCAGGAGTTCGGCCCCACGCCTTCAAAAGTGGAAAAAATAATAGAAGGAAGGATTTTTTTTTTTTCCAGAAAGTCTGGCTCTGAGCAAGGCCTAGGGCAATCATCAATGCAACAATAAAACCACCTGGTTTGCAGCAGGGTCAGTCGACCTCGGGATTGGAAAGAAGAGGAGCCCGGGGTCTGGGAGACCCCCAGCCAGCTTTGCACCAAACGGTGAGGGAGTCCAAGGTCCACACGGAGCTGCTCATATTTTTTTATAAAATGATCACTGAGAGCCCAAGTTGGGCCGTACCAATTCTTCTGTGTCCTACGGGGGTCCCCAAGCTTCCCGGGGACCTCTGAGTTTCCACGGGCTCCTTCCGGACACTCCCACGGTCTCCCTCCCGGAGTCACCAGGAAAAGCAGGATCTGCAATGTGCTGCCTCTGGGTTGGCATCTCCGGCCCCGAGGCCGATCTGCACCTCCGTGGCACCGTCACAGGTTGGGGGATGGCCCTCGGTGGCGTTGACACATGGATCAGAGACACAGGGACCCACGCTCTGCGCAGAGCCATCTCAGCCCGAAGCCGAGAGCCCGTCCGTGATGCCCACAGATTCACAGGTTCGGCACAGGACTCTCGCTCCCTGCCCCGTCCAGGGCCGCTGTGACCTTCTAGAACTTTCCGCAATCTTCCAGGCTTGCCTCTCCCTCGGGGCCACCAAACCTGCTGCTCCCTGTCCTGCAGAACCCCTGCCTTGGAGGCTCGGCCTCACCACTTCATCACTGAGGCTGGGAGCCAGTGTGGGTGGGTCTCGCGGCCTTTGGGGGGTCTGGCGGGGGCTCCTCCCTGCCTCCTGGAGGTGCTGGAGGGCGGAGGCAGATCCTCTTGGGTGGCGGAGACCCTCCCAGAGCTCAGCAGAGGGGCCACGTCCTCAGACCAGTGCCCCAGGAGCTCAGCATGGTGACAAGTCCGTCCTCCATCCCAGCCTCCACGCAGAGCCTCCCACTGGGATGCATGAAGGCTGCGTCCCCTGGGCCTGCTGCATGCTGCTAGACAGTGTACCTGAGACAGGTGTGCTCAGGTGGACCCCGATACAGTGTTGAGGTCCACGGAGCTCGTGGCTCTGGAGGCCAGGAGGTCCAAGATGGCACTGGTCTCGTTGCCACACTAGAACATGGCCCCACGATGCTTGGGGTCTCTCTTCCTTTTGGGCGGAGGTACCAGGGACTGAACCCAGGGACACTCGACCCCTGAGCCCCCTCCCCAGCCCTATTTTGCATTTTATTTAGAGACAGGGTCTCCCTGAGTTGCTCAGGGCCTCGCTTTGGCTGAGGCTGGCTTTGGACTCGCGATCCTCCTCCCTCAGCCTCCCGAGCCTCTTGGATGACAGGCGTGTGCCACTGCGTCTGGCTGACAATGGTGAACTCTCTGCAGGCAACTCCGCAATGGAGACAAGTTCCAGCCCAGCCGGGGGGACAGTGCCCCGAATGTGAGATGACCAAGTCTGAACCAAGTCCCGAGTTTCCTTAGCACTGTGCAAATTGGTTGTCACAGACGTGTCCTAAAAGCACAAGAGGCTGACGTCAGAGGAGACTGGGTAGAAAATCAGCAGAGACTCTCTGCCGACGTTCTTTAAATGCCAAGGTCTTTTAAAATTAAAAGTTCACGCTGTCCATTTCACTCGCTGTGTGACTTTGAGCACGTAACCAAACCTCTCTGGGCCTCACTTCTCTCACCTGGAGAACTCCCATAGCAATAACAGTACTAGGGCTGTTAAGAGCTTGAAAGGTTTCTGGAAAAATTGTCTAATAATGAAAAAAAAATGAGTGGTCATTGGTTTGTTCCAGGATGGCCACCTCAGAAGGGCTAGTTGTTTTATCATCACACGCAAATGAAACCCCATCTATTTAGAGAAATAAATTTTAATACCTGACGCTCTTTTATAGAAGCATGATTTTTTTAAGCAATAAATTTCTCTCTCTCTCTACTTTCCAGAATAAATTATTGGCTAAATGTATTCTTTGGCAAGAAAACGGATTTGCCTCGCGGTCAGAGGTTATCAAAAATGAGCCAATTAAGTTTTTCAGGACATCGGCCAGAAATAATGAGTTTTATTCATAAGTCCCAACTAATAAATCACCTTTTTTTTTTTTCCTGTCCCCGACCACGGTGAAGTTGCAGGAGCAAACGGTGTGCAGACGCCATCGAGTCGTGCAATGCCTGGAACTTGCTGGTGGACATACAAGGGAACGTTCTAGAACATTCTGATTTTATGACATTTCTCTTTTGGGGGGGAAACATGCGGCATGCCGGTCATTCTTCACATCATCCCCATCCAGGAAACCCAGTGCCGGCCACTGAGTCGCGGTGGTGCATACTTAGAGTCCCACAGCCTCTTGGGAGGCTGAGGCAGGAGGATTGCAAGGGTGAGGCCAGCCTCTGCAACTGAGCCACATGCTGTCTGAAAATTTAAAAATAAATAACTCAAAAAGGACGGAGAATGGAGCTCAGTGGCAGAGAGCATCCTTGGGTTCAATCTTAGTCTTCTAGAAAAAGCAAAAGGGCAAAAAATCAAACAGGAAATTGACTAAAAGGAAATGTGATTTTTTTTTTTAAATCGACATCCTGAATAACCCTGTGATTTCTTTTTCATGATAACTGGAATTATTTTTTTTTACTAAGTGCGGTTTTATGAATTTATATTTTAAGCATGGATTTCGTACAGGTTTTAAAAATTAACAAGAGGGCACGGAGGACTTTAAAGATTAGAATCCGTTCTTATCGCTCACGATGGACCATCCGCCCTTCTCAGGGGCTTGAATGTCAGAATCTCTCTCTCTCTGTCTCCCCGATTCCGTCTCTCGGTCTCTCTCCAGCTCCTTCTGTGTCTCTCTTTCCCTTCTGCAAAGCACAGAAAACATTCCACCTTTGGATTTCTGGGTCTGACTCACTTCACTTGGCAGGGCAGCCTCCAGTTCCACCCATTTGCCACCAAATGCCGTAAAGGCGTGCTTCTTCATGGCTGAGTAATACTCCCTTGTCTATACAGAGCATATCTCCTTCATCCATCCGTCCACGGACGGACCCGTGGGCTGCTTTCATCGTTTGGCTGCTGTGAATCGTGCTGCTATAAACGTGGACGTGCAGCTAATTGCTTTTTCTCTCGGTTTTGACGGTGTGTGCTAATTCCTGAACTGTGTGTTGGAGGACCATCTCAACCTGGGGAGACAATGATAAAAATCATGCTGGATCTGCTTTGCAAGGTGTATTTTTTTACGCACTTACCACAACGGGCCGTGGCACACGGCTACCGCTACGGTAATCCCTAGGTGTTGTTAACGTCCGTCATCTCAATCACGATCGGGAAGGGCTCATGGGGTCAAATGTAATTTTTTTTTTTTTTTTGGTACAGGGGCTCTTAACCTGTGAGCCACACACTCAGCCCTTTGAAAAAATATTTTATTTACAGACAGAGTCTCACCGAGTTGCTTAGGGCCTCGCTAAGTTGCTGAGGCTGGCCTTGAAATCGCAATCCTCCTGTCTCAGCCTCCTGAGTTGCAGGGATCACAGGTGTGCATCCCCCCCACCCCCTGTGCCTGGCTCAGATCCACTTCTATCAAGCAGCGTGATAAAGAAGCCAGGAGATGGACACCCTCATCCCCAAGGGGGTGGAATTGAGAAGAAAGAACGAACCTCCGTGCTCAGCTCAGGTGCTAGAGGGGGGTCTTACAATGTCTGGGCTTTACAGCTTTGGCCACCTTCCATCTGTCAAGTTGGAGTGATCCTCAGAAAGTCCCCATTCGCTCAGCCACCCTTGAGGGCATCGGTCTGACTCCGTTTTCTGTTGCTATAACACAATGCCCAAGGACGGGTGGTGGATAAATAAGAAAAGAGGTTTCTTCAGTTTGCAGATCTGATGAGAACGACTTTTCTCATGAGAACAACTCAGAGCAGGAAATGTTTTGGCTCATGATGTCCGAGGTCCAGTCCCTGGTGGCCGACTCCATGGCTCTGGCCCAAGGGGAGCAGAACAAGATGGCGGCAGGGCCTGGAGGAGGAGAGCAGCTCAGGACAGGGCACCAGGGAGCAGAGAGAGCTCTGCTCACCAGGGACAGGACAGAGACCCCAAAGACACAGCCCAGGGACCCCCTCCTCCAGCCACACCCCACCTGCTGCAGTCACCACCCAGTGAGTCCATCCAAGTGGATTAATCCACTGATGAGGTTTTGATGCGGAACACCTCGCATCCAAGTCAACACACCTCCCAGAGAGGTAAAGAGCGCCACCTTTTACCCCCCAACCTCAATTCCATTCTCCCCCGAGTGTAGACGGGCATGTCCCAACCACAGCAGCAGCCGTGACATGATCAGGGACCATGCATAGGTCCCCGGTGACCCACGGCCATGCTGTCAGGGACCCATCACACTGAACCCCAGAAGCAATCTCCGTCATTAAAGGGAACCTGTCCCCCCTTTTCTGTGCCTGGGGTTAGGAGCACTTCACGTGGCCCAAACTCAGGGCCGGGGCCGTTGAACTGCGTGTGCCGACCCGTGTCAATGCCCTGCGCCTGGGGAGACGCGTAGAGGGAGGGAGGCACCTTCAATGTTTAAAAGGTCCCCAAGTGTCAACAGAGCGCCATCTGAAAGCCACCGGGTTCAACCCTCTGTGTGAGCGAGCGCTTCATCTCCTTTAGAGCCACGTTTGAGCAGCTGATCATTCAAAGGAAAAACTCAAAAACTCTCTCTCTCTCTCTCTCTCTCTTGCAAACAGGAGGTTTCTGATGCTTGTTTTTATTTTATTTTTTTTGATGTGTTTTTCTTTCCAAATATCATAGAAATGTCACCGACAATAGAGCAGGGACCGGGGACTCGCAAACATCCCAGGGCGGACAGAAGCTCTTTGTCCGCTCCCCGCAGCCCGAGCTGACCCGTGGAGGCCGGGCATAATGAGGCCGTCTCATTACGCGGTGACCTTTCGAGAGCTCCGGGTGCATCCACGTGGTTCTCTGCCATCTCGGAGCTCAGGAATGTCCTTTTGGAGACAGTTGTTCCCGCAGGACCAGGATCCTGTCTTCATCGGGGGAGGGGGGGATCTTACGGTCTCCCTGAGTTGCTTAGGGCCTCGCTTTGGCGGAGGCTGGCCTCCAACTTGTGATCCTCCTGCCTCAGCCTCCCGAGCCACTGGGAAGACAGGTGTGCTGCAGAATTTTTACTGTCTTGCTACTTCATCGATCTCTCCCTCTGTCTTTTCCTCCTTCAGAATATTCTAGACCATCCCTGGCAGCATATGAGCCACAGAAAACAAGCAATAGCGGCTTCTCCAGCTAAACAACGTGTTTCCGTGTGACCCGGCGGGTGATCTTGCTCGAATTTACGGCTCAATCCACAGATGATCAGCATGTTCAAGCTACCAGCCTCCCCTTCCTGAAAAAGTGTCTTTATTCTTGTGTTACATCTTTTATGATCCCCATAAAGTGATTCCCCTCCATGATGTTACGGCCTCCGTGTCTCACGCGTTTTACACCCGAGTTCTTCTTGCACTTTGAATTCGAGCCTTGTTAATGCTTGTTCCCTAATTATTTGTGGTGGCTATAAAGGGAGGCAGATGGCTCTCTGTGTACGGCTCTGGTTTGGAAGCGGCTTTGTCGGACTTTCTTCTGAATGCTCTCACCACACGTTGCTTTGGATTTTCTTTGCCGATCACTGTTATCGCCTGAGAATGATGACACTCCTCTGTCTGCCGACAGTCCCCTCATTGCTTTGAGTACCTTTCTCTAAAACCCTGGCTGGCCGAGTGGAATTCTGGGCGCCGTGGCACACGCCTGTCATCCCAGCGGCTCGGGAGGCTGGGGCAGGAGGATGGAGAGTTCAAAGCCAGCCTCCGCAAAAGGGAGGCCGTATGCAACTCAGGGAGACCCTGTCCCTAAATAAAATGCAAAGTAGGGCTGGGGACAGGGCTCAGGGGTCGAGGGCCCCTCAGTTCAGTCCTTGGTATCACAAAAAAAATGGATCAAGCCGATATTTGACCTTGGAATTGCCCGTCACCTGCATTGGCCAATTCTTGCTCCCGTGACCTGCTAAGTGCATAGATTTGGGCGAGGTCAGCACAGATGTCCCCCCAAAAGAAATTAGCTCCCCTGTCCCCTTTGTAACCAATTCTAAGGCAGAAATGATTGACAGGGATCGTCACCAAGTATGATATTTCTATTTCAATTGCAACAGCCTCTACTTTATCGTGGTCCAGAAATGGAGACCCTTTGACCCTGAGCAAGCCCAACTCGGTCCTTTAGTAGCTCTTCCCCGATCCACTCGGGACCACCCCGAATGAATTTAAAACCAGTGCATCGGGACCCTTAATGAAATACGGCAGTGTCCTCCATCCTGGGCGCATGCGGTTACCCCAGAGTCTCCTCCGTGCTTGGGAGGTGGTGACCAGGTCACGTGCACAGGAGGTCAGCTGTCCTGGGGGCCACCCTGGGGTCTTTTGGCCTCAAAGAGCTTCCAGGGTAGACTGGTGGACAGTGCCCAAATACAGAAGAATTCATCAACGAGGATGAAGGCCGTCAATGCCACCGAGAGAAGCAGTGGACACCGTCCTGCAGGGGACCCGGGGGGCTCTGCATCTTGGGAAGCGGGTTTGGGTGCCTGTCAGTCATTGCCTTAGGGAAGGGGGTGCAGATCCTGAGCACCTCCACCCCAGGGTGCTCAGAGGCTCGAGAGCCCCAGTGACCCTCCAAGGCAGGGATGTGAAGACGGGCAGAGGGGCCAATTGGAAACATGCGTCCTGCAATGTCCGCGGGCTCAGTGACCTCGTGGGGCACGGGGACACGGTCACAGAGCCCAGTGTCTGTATCATTTCGGCCACGACGGGATTTCTTCCAGTTTGCCCAGCATCCTTCTCTGTCCTCCCTTGGGTTCTGAGCAGAGAAACCCTGGACACCGGGAGACTGGACTGTCCTCTGGGGACCCTGCTGGGGGAAGCCGTGCTTGGCTGGTGCCACATCCCCTGGTGACTCTTCGCCCTGATGGGTGGCTCTGGGCTAAGCCTGCCCAGCACTGCCGCCTAGTCCTGGGATGTCCACTATTTGCAACCGACCTTCACCCTGACCTTCAATATCCTATGGAAACTCCACTGTCCTCTGGACTTCCACCGGACTCCAAACCGTCCAGGAGGGAGGTCCTTGCTGAAATCTCATGAGATGGAGGGTCACTGAGTAAAGCCACAGTCAAAGACGGGTGGCCCAAGAAATATAATCAGAGCCACATAAGGGGACGTCCATGGGATCCTTTGTAGGAGTCCTTATTGGGGAGATCAGGAGTCTTTATTGCAATGAGAACATGATTGTGATCTGTCGATAAATGGAAGAATAAATCCCAATCTGAATGCACTACTCTTTGGTAAAAACTTTTCTTTGGTTAAAAAAAGTATTTATGGACACACACACACAGACACACACACACACACACACACACACAACTAAGCCTAGACCGCGTGCAACTCGTGACCACTTCAGGGTGTGCAAGGACTAGGAGGTGACCGTGACGTGTTAAAAGAATCATCAGTGAAACTTGTTTAAAAGACGGTGCTCTTTATTCCTGAAGGACCCCGATTCAGCTCTACCGTGACACGGACGGCAATCCGCGGGTGCACAACCTACATCCAAGAGGTAAGATGCGTCCTAGTTTCACTCTCTGAACCTGCGAGTTCATCTGTGTCCACTTCATCCACATACATTGGTGTCCACGCCCTGTCCACTTATGGACATGGACACCTGGATTTCTGCCTGTGTGTGCACTGGCTTTGTGCATGCTCTAGACATGGCTACAGAGATACCTCTGTCTGACTGTCTATCCATCCCTCCATCTGTCCGTCTGTCTATCTCCCTCCCTCCCTCCCTGCTTCCTGGCTACCTCCCTGTCGCTCTGCCACCCGCCTGCACTTCCAGGGCTCACCGCGGGGCCGTGGCTTCTAGATCCCAGGAGCAGGAGGGGGTCACCGGGGGCCGTGCCCCATGCCACGTTGGGTCCCACCCGCCGGGGAGACGGCTCTCGTTCTGGAACATTCCGTCACCCCAGCCTGGTGCTGTCATGCTGCAGCAGCCACTTGGCCTTGCAGAGAGTTCTGTCCCCTGGAGTGACATCCAGCTGACTCAGTTCAGGAGCCTGCAGACAGAGAGGCCATTCTTTCCGGGGCCATGTCTGCCTGGTCTGCGCTTGTTTGTGTCCTGCAACTATTTTAGGAATCCAGCTTTTTTTTTTTTGGGGGGGTGTGGACGGGCCTTTTTCTGGGAAAGCCAACCCCAGTTGCAAGAAATCCCGCCCGACTTCCCGCCCTCCAGGAGACACTGTGGGGAAATGGGCCACGGAGGGGTGGGGGCCCGGTGGACGGTGGAAGGAGCTGTGGATGGGGGACGTGGGTCCAGGGTGCAAGACCGAGTCCCCAGTCCACAGGGCGTCGCTAGCCATGTCACTCATTCACCACCCGCTCTGCACCCTAGGGGGACTCCGCCACCCGCGCTCTACACCAGGAGCTGCAGAGAGCCTTTGGTGCCCTTCGCAGGGGAAGGAAAG